>NW_024097263.1:0-7926 GCF_016545835.1 Crotalus tigris | reverse complement strand
ACCTTCTGCGGAACCCGGAAAAACATGTGTTTTCCGTATCCAACCTTTCTTTCAAAAGGTAGGCCTTGGCATTTATCACATTTGTTGGCAAATAGCCAAGTAAGCATGAAAACTCAAAATGTGAAACTGACCTCAAATTCGAAATGTATGCATATACTTATGTTCCCCACAGGCTGGGGAGCCCGAAAAAACATGTGTTTTACGTATCCGACTTTTTCTTCAAAAGATAGGCCTGGGCATATATCACATTTGTTGGCAAATAGCCAAGTAAGCATGAAAACTCAAAATGTGAAACTGACCTCAAATTCGAAAAGTATGCATATACTCATGTTCCCCACCTTCTGGGGAACCCGGAAAAACATGTGTTTTCCGTTTCCAACCTTTCCTTCAAAAGGTAGGCCTGGCATTTATCACATTTGTTGGCAAATAGCCAAGTAAGCATGAAAACTCAAAATGTGAAACTGACCCCAAATTCGAAATGTATGCATATACTTAGGTTCCGCACAGGCTGGGGAACCTGAAAAAACATGTGTTTTCCGTATCCAACCTTTCCTTCAAAAGGTAGGCCTGGGCATTTATCACATTTGTTGGCCATTAGCCAAGTAAGCAGGAAAAACTAAAAAAATATGAAATGACGTCAAATCGAAAAGTATGCATATAATTCAGGGTTCCCCACCTTCTGCGGAACCCGGAAAACATGTGTTTTCCGATCCAACCTTTCCTTCAAATGTAGGCCGGCATTTATCACCTTTCTTGGCGAATAGCCAAGTAAGCATGAACAACTCAAATGTGAAACGCCCCAAATTCGAAATGTATGACATACTTAGTTCCGCACAGGCTTGGGAACTGAAAAAAAACATGCATTGTTGTTTACGAATCCGACTTTTTCTTCAAACGATAGGCCTGGGGCATATATCACATTGTTGCAAATAGCCAAGTAAGCATGGAAAACTCAAAATGTGGAAACTGACCTAAATTCTAAAATTATGGGCATATACTCAGGTTCCCACCTTCTGGGAACCCGAAAAAACATGTGTTTCCGTATCCAACCTTTCCTTCAAAAGGTAGGCCTGGGCCAATATCACAATTGTTGGCAAATGGCCAATTAAGCATGAAAACTCAAAATGTGAAACTGACCTCAAATTCGCAATGTATGCATATACTCAGGTTGCCCACAGGTTGGGGAACCCGAAAAAACATGTGTTTTCCGTACCCAACCTTTCCTTCCAAAGGTAGGCCTGGGCCTATATCACATTTGTGGCAAATAGCAAGTTAGCATGAAAACTCAAATGTGAAACTGACCTCAAAATTCGAAAAGTATGCATATACTCAGGTTCCCACCTCTCTGGGAACCGGAAAAACATGTGTTTTCCGTATCCAACCTTTCCTTCAAAAGGTAGGCCTGGGCATTTATCACATTTGTTGGCCTTTAGCCAAGTAAGCAGGAAAACTCAAAATGTGAAACTGACCTCAAATTCGAAATGTATGCATATACTTAGGTTCCCCACAGGGTGGGGAGCCCAAAAAAACATGTGTTTTACGTATCCGACTTTTTCTTCAAAAGATAGGCCTGGGCATATATCACATTTGTTTGCAAATAGCCAAGTAAGCATGAAAACTCAAAATGTGAAACTGACCTCAAATTCGAAATGTATGCATATACTTAGGTTCCCCATAGGCTGGGGAACCGGAAAAAACATGTGTTTTACGTATCCAACTTTTTCTTCAAAAGATAGGCCTTGGCATATATCACATTTGTTTGCAAATAGCCAAGTAAGCATGAAAACTCAAAATGTGAAACTGACCTCAAATTCGAAAAGTATGCATATACTCAGGTTCCCCACCTTCTGGGGAACCCGGAAAAACATGTGCTTTCCGTATCCAAACTTACCTTCATAAGATAGGCCTGGGCATTTATCACATTTGTTGGCAAATAGCCAAGTAAGCATGAAAACTAAAAATATGAAACTGACGTCAAGTTCGAAAAGTATGCATATACTCCGGTTCCCCACCTTCTGGGGAACCCAGAAAAACATGTGTTTTCCGTATCCAACCTTTCCTTCAAAATGTAGGCCTTGGCATTTATCACATTTCTTGGCGAATAGCCAAGTAAGCATGAAAACTCAAAATGTGAAACTGACCCCAAATTCGAAATATATGCATATACTTAGGTTCCGCACAGGCTGGGGAACCTGAAAAAACATGTGTTTTACGTATCCGACTTTTTCTTCAAAAGATAGGCCTGGGCATATATCACATTTGTTTGCAAATAGCCAAGTAAGCATGAAAACTCAAAATGTGAAACTGACCTCAAGTTCGAAAAGTATGCATATACTCAGGTTCCCCACCTTCTGGGGAACCTGAAAAAATATGTGTTTCCCGTATCCAACCTTACCTTCATAAGATAGGCCTCGCGGCATTTATCACATTTGTTGGCCATTAGCCAGGAAAGCAGGAAACTGAAATGTGAAACATGACCTCAAATTCGGAAAATGTATGCATATACTTAGGTTCCCACCTTCTGGGGACCCGGAAAAAAACATGTGTTTTCCGTACCAAGCCTTACCTTCAAAGATAGGCCTGGGCAATTTATCACATTTGTTTGCAAATAGCCAAGTAAGCATGAAAACTCAAAATGTGAAACTGACCTCAAATTCGAAAAGTATGCATATACTCAGGTTCCCCACCTTCTGGGGAACCCGAACAAACATGTGTTTTCCGTATCCAACCTTACCTTCATCAGATAGGCCTGGGCATTTATCACATTTGTTGGCAAATAGCCAAGTAAGCATGAAAACTCAAAATGTGATACTGACCTCAAATTCGAAATGTATACATATACATAGGTTCCCCATAGGCTGGGGAACCTGAAAAAACATGTGTTTTATGTATCCAACTTTTTCTTCAAAAGATAGGCCTGGGCATATATCACATTTGTTTGCAAATAGCCACGTAAGCATGAAAACTCAAAATGTGAAACTGACCTCAAATTCGAAAAGTATGCATATACTCAGGTTCCCCACCTTCTGCGGAACCCGGAAAAACATGTGTTTTCCGTATCCAACCTTTCCTTCAAAAGGTAGGCCTGGGCATTTATCACATTTGTTGGCCATTAGCCAAGTAAGAAGGAAAACTCAAAATGTGAAAGTGACCTCAAATTCGAAATGTATGCATATTTACTTAGGTTCCCCACAGGCTGGGCGCCCGAAAAAACATGTGTTTTACGTATCCCGACTTTTTCTTCAAAAGATAGGCTGGGCATATATCACATTTGTTTGCAAATAGCCAAGTAAGCATGAAAACTCAAAATGTGAAACTGACCTCAAATTCGAAAAGGATGCATATACTCATGTTCCCCACCTTCTGGGGAACCCGACAAAACATGTGTTTTCCGTATCCAACCTTTCCTTCAAAAGGTAGGCCTGGGCATTTATCACATTTGTTGGCAAATAGCCAAGTAAGCATGAAAACTCAAAATGTGAAACTGACCTCAAATTCGAAATGTATACATATAATAGGTTCCCCATAGGCTGGGGAAAACCTGAAAAAAAGTTGTTTAGTATGTATTCCAACTTTTTATTCAAATGATAGGCCTGGCATATATCACATTTGTTGCAATAGCCAAGTAAGCATGAAAACTCAAAATGGAAACTGACCTCAAATTCGAAAACGTATGCATATACTCAGGTTCCCACCTTTGCGGAACCGGAAAAAACAGTGTTTTCCCGTATCCAAACCTTTCCTTCAAAAGTAGCCTGGGCATTTATACATTTTGTTGCATTAGCAAGTAAGTATGAAAACTCAAAATGTGAAACTGACCTCAAATTAGAAATGTATGCATATACCTAGGTTCCCCATAGGCTGGGGAACCCGAAAAAACATGTGTTTTACGTATCCAACTTTTTCTTCAAAGATAGGCCTTGGCATATATCACATTTGTTTGCAAATAGCCAAGTAAGCATGAAAACTCAAAATGTGAAACTGACCTCAAATTCGAAAAGTATGCATATACTCATGTTCCCCACCTTCTGGGGAACCCGGAAAAACATGTGTTTTCCGTTTCCAACCTTTCCTTCAAAAGGTAGGCCTGGGCCTTTATCACATTTGTTGGCAAATAGCCAAGTAAGCAAGAAAAACTCAAAATGTGGAAACTGACCTCAAAATTCGAAAAGTAGCATATACTCAGGTTCCCCACCTTCTGGGGAACCCGAAAAAACATGTGTTTTCCGTATCCAACCTTACCTTTATAAGATAGGCCTGGGCATTTATCACATTTGTTGGCAAATAGCCAAGTAAGCATGAAAACTCAAAATGTGAAACTGACCCCAAATTCGAAATGTATGCATATACTTAGGGTCCGCACAGGCTGGGGAACCTGAAAAAACATGTGTTTTCCGTATCCAACCTTTCCTTCAAAAGGTAGGCCTGGGCATTTATGACATTTGTTGGCCATTAGCCAAGTAAGCAGGAAAACTCAAAATGTGAAACTGACCTCAAATTCGAAATGTATGCATATACTTAGGTTCCCCACCTTCTGGGGAACCAGACAAAACATGTGTTTTCCGTATCCAACCTTACCTTCATAAGATAGGCCTGGGCATTTATCACATTTGTTGGCAAATAGCCAAGTAAGCATGAAACCTCAAAATGTGAAACTGACCTCAAATTCGAAATGTATGCATATACTTAGGTTCCCCATAGGCTGGGGAACCCGAAAAAACATGTGTTTTACGTATCCAACTTTTTCTTCAAAAGATAGGCCTTGGCATATATCACATTTGTTTGCAAATAGCCAAGTAAGCATGGAAACTCAAAATGTGAAACTGACCTCAAATTCGAAAAGTATGCATATACTCAGGTTCCCCACCTTCTGGGGAACCCAGAAAAACATGTGTTTTCCGTTTCCAACCTTTCCTTCAAAAGGTAGGCCTGGGCATTTATCACATTTGTTGGCCATTAGCCAAGTAAGCAGGAAAACTCAAAATGTGAAACTGACCTCAAATTCGAAATTTATGCATATACTTAGGTTCCCCACAGGGTGGGGAGCCCGAAAAAACATGTGTTTTACGTATCCGACTTTTTCTTCAAAAGATAGGCCTTGGCATTTATCACATTTTTTGGCAAATAGCCAAGTAAGCATGAAAACTCAAAATGTGAAACTGACCTCAAATTCGAAAAGTATGCATATACTCAGGTTCCCCACCTTCTGGGGAACCCGAAAAAACATGTGCTTTCCGTATCCACACTTACCTTCATAAGATAGGCCTGGGCATTTATCACATTTGTTGGCAAATAGCCAAGTAAGCATGAAAACTAAAAATGTGAAAAAACGACCTCAAATTCGAAAAGTATGTGCATATACTCAGGTTCCCCCCTTCTGCGGAACCGGGAAAAAACATGTGTTTTTCCGTATCCACATTCCTTCAAAAGGTAGTGTAGGAAATCCAATTATATTTCATCTTTTAAAATTATCAAATATAGAAACTTCCCAATCGCCTTCTCTGGATTTGCCATATAAGAGGGAGAGAAGGGGAGAGCAAAGGGGCTTTATGGCCCTCACTTCCTTCTTTACACTTCAAAGAGCTGAATGTGTGTTTATTGTAACCTCTAAGCGTTAACATATCAAAGAAGGGTAATGGCCTTTCATGTAGTATCTGAAGTCTCCATCCAGACGGAAGAAAGAAGAAAGGAGGTGGAATTGTGATACTTGAAACCATCACTGGAAGGGGGGTTGATTGGGTGGGACTACTGGGGAACCCCTTAAAACATTGAATGGGAGAGCTTGGACCCCAAGTCCTGTCTAGCATGCCTGCAACCATTTTCTCTTAATAAAGGATTCCTGTTGGAAGAATTATTCCAAGAGTTCTGTCTTCTTAAGATGCAAAGTGGGGTGGGTCCTTACATTAGACAGGACTTGCAAAATTAATCCACCTGGAAGGGAGACCCTTGCCGGGGGATTTTGCAAAAATTTACCATGTCAGACAATGGAGCAAGAGAGGGGAAAAACTCCCTGGAAAGAGAGCCGCTGACCCAGTTGGAACCTTGACAGATGTTGGGATCCGAGAGGCCAGATTCCTCAGGAGAAGAAGTGGTGGAGACACAGGACCACAAGCCTCGCTGGTCGATGGGCGTTGGAAAGAAAAGTGAGTGGGGAAAGGAATCAAGAAAGGTGACCCTGAGAAGGGGGACCAAGCAACCAGAAGGGAAGCAGGAGATGGAGAAATCCCTGCACGCAAGTGAAAAGGGAGGAAGCTGGGCACCGTACTCAGACTGGATCCTAGAGAAAGCTATTGACCTGATGAAGAGAACTCTCAGCTCCCTAAGAGAGGAGAATACTGAACCCTACGGCCGCCCCAGTTCCTGGAGCCGCAAAGGGAGAGACACCGAGGGGGACATGGAACCTGCCACCCCAGGGACATCTACTGATCCAGGAGCTCCCACCCCCTACCGGACCACAGATGGCAATCTGGACGGAAGGCACTACCACCCACAACAGAGGCACCGATCCAGTCCAAGACGTCCACCGTTGGAAGTAAAATTCAAAGGGGAGCCAACACGCTTGGGATTTTTCCTAACCCAAGTCCTCAGCTACATGGAGGAATATGGGCAGGATATTCCCAGCGACAAAGCCCGCATCCGGATCGTGCAATCTGCCCTGGATGGAACAGCTGCGGATTGGGTAGTGAACTTGCATGACTCCAATGCCCCAGAACTCAGTAACTTCAACCGTTTCATGTCCTCTTTGAGAAGACGATTTGAAGACCCCCTGGCTGATCGCAAAGCCCGTGAAAGAATAACAACGATGAGGCAGGGCAAACGCCCCGTGGCTGAGTATACCCAAGAATTCCGGGCCATTGCCAGCAAACTGAATTGGCCAGAAGACATCCTCCTTGGCCATTTCAAAGACGGACTAAACTATGATCTATATGATGCTTGCCTGCCCCGAGGGGACCCACATCGACTTGAGGAATGGTACGTCTTGGCAGAGGAAGCAGAGATCGACATATTGAAGAGGCACCGCCGAGGAAAACAATGGAGCCGCCCCCCGACTGAGCTGACACACCAACCGGTGAAATCATCGGATACAGCCAAGAAGCAAATGGGATGTTTCAAGTGCGGAAGAGAAGGGCATCGAGCTGTAGAATGCCGCTCCAAGGCCCCCCAGCACAACCCAGACAGATCCCCAATCAACAAACCCGGAAAGTATTCAGCTAAGCCAAAAGAAACGGCCATGAGAATGATGGAAATTGCAGAAACCCACACCTCTGCTCACCAAGGGGAAAGGACTCCAGCCTACACCACAGGGCCGGTGGATGCCTCAGATGACAGCTCGGAGGGCGAACCCCTGGTAAGTGGATGCATCACACCCATCTTCAAAACAGTGACTATATTAATCCCCCCCATGCCCGCAGCTGTGAAGGTGAAAGCCTTAATAGACTCTGGCTGTACCCGCTGCCTCATTAGCCCAACACTAGTGGGGAATCTGGGCATCCCATCCAGGAGACTGGAACAACCAATCTCATTTGGCCAGCTAGATGGATCCATAGCAGGGGGGGTGCCAGCTACCCTAGCCACTTTGCCAATACATCTCTCCCTGGGCAACCATGAAGAGGACTTAACGTTTGTGGTGACCCCAGGTCTGGAATGCCCAATGATTCTAGGGATGGAATGGTTGAAAAAATGGAACCCCTGGGTAAATTGGAGGACGACAGAAATCAAATTCCCGAAGGGGGACCCTATGGACTTAAAACCCCAAGGGAGGCTCCCAGAATCAAGAATAGAAAAAGCATCCATAGGAGAGGAAAAAGAATTAACAGAAATACCAGAGGAATATAGGGACCTTGCTGAAGTCTTCAGTGAGGAGAGGGCGAATGAGCTTCCCCCCCACCGACCCACAGACTGTACCATTGAATTCAAGCCTGGGGC
>NW_024097262.1:0-30560 GCF_016545835.1 Crotalus tigris | reverse complement strand
GCATGGGTTTTGGTTGAAACATCTAACTGTTATACACCCACTCATTGCCAAACAGTTCAACAATATACTAAAAGGAGGAGAAATTGAAAAGTGGCTAACAACTGGGAAAACCTACCTAATAATGAAAAATCCAGCAAAAGGGACAACACCAGGTAACTACAGGCCAATTACCTGCTTACCAACAACTTTCAAATTACTAACTGGTGTAGTAGCTGATGCAGTGCAACAGCATCTAGTTGAAAACAATCTCTTTCCACCTGAGCAGAAAGGAAACAGACCCCCAACAGCAGAGGAACAAAAGATCAACTCCTAATAGACAAAATGATCTTGGAAAACTGCAAGAGAAGGAAGACCAACCTGAATGTAGCATGGATTGACTACAAAAAAGCATTTGACTCTCTGCCACATGATTGGATCAAGTGCCTAGAAATAACAGGAGTCAGTAGAAACATCAGAAAATTTGTGCAAAGATCGATGGTACAATGGAAGACACAGTTGCAGATCAATGGTGAGAGGCTGGGAGAGGTTAATATCAAGAGAGGAATATTTCAAGGAGATTCATTATCACCATTACTATTTGTTATTGCACTGTTTCCTCTGTCAACAATATGAATAACTCAGGACATGGCTATCAAACATCAAAAACATCTGCCAGACTATCCCACCTCCTTTATATGGATGATCTGAAGCTGTATGGAAAAACATCATCTGAAATAGAATCGCTGCTCAACACTGTCCGTATATATAGCCAAGATATTGTAATGGAGTTTGGCTTGGACAAATGTGCCACACTTACTATCAAACAAGGAAAAATAGTGAAAACTGAAGGAATCAAGATGCCCCACGAAAATAACATTAAGAGTCTGGATGAGGAAGAATACTACAAATACTTGGGTATCCTTCAAGCTGACAACATCAAGCACACTGAAGTCAAGAAAAAGATTAGAGGTGAATACATCAAGAGAGTGAAGAAGATCTTAAAATCCAAACTCAATGGAGGAAATACCATAAAGGCAATCAACACCTGGGCAATCCCAGTCATTAGGTACACAGCTGGAATAGTGGACTGGACTCAAGCAGAACTAAAAGCAATGGATAGGCAGACCAGAAAAATAATGACAATGAATCATGCCCTTCATCCACGCAGTGACATTGATAGACTTTATCTACCAAGGCAAATAGGTGGGCGTGGAATGCTACAAGTACATCAGATGGTTGAAGAAGAAAAAATGGCTTTGGAAGAATATCTGAAGAACAATGATGAAGATGCACTGAAATTAGTATATCAGGAAGGCTTACTAACTACTGGAGAGACCAAACTGGCCTACAAGAAAGACCAAATGAAGAACAGAATAGAGGCATGGGAAGACAAAGCACTACATGGCCAATACATGAAAAAAATAGCTGGGAAAGCAGATAACAATAAAACCTGGCAATGGCTAAGAGCAGGAAAATTGAAGAAAGAGACCGAGGGACTAATTCTGGCTGCACAAGACCAAGCCTTAAGGACAAATGCATACAAAGTCAAAATTGAGAAGACAGCAACAGACAGTAAGTGCCGCCTATGCAAAGAAGCTGAAGAAACAGTGGACCACTTGGTAAGCTGTTGCAAGAAGATTGCACAGACTGATTACAAGCAGCGGCATGACAAAGTAGCAACAATGGTGCATTGGAAGATCTGCAAAAAATATCATTTGCCTGTAAGCAAAAACTGGTGGGATCATAAAATAGAGAAAGTCATAGAAAATGATAAAATTAAACTGCTCTGGGACTTCAGAATTCAAACAGACAAGCACCTGCAACATAACACCCCAGACTTAACAATTGTCGATAAGAAAGACAAAAAAGTCTGGATAGTGGACGTGGCAGTGCCTGGAGATAGCAGAATAGAAGAGAAAGAACTGGAGAAGATAACAAAATACAAAGACCTACAAATAGAAATAGAAAGACGGTGCAAAAGCAAAAGTATAGTAGTCCAATACATAAGGTGCAATCCCAAAACAACTGGAGCACCACTTGAACACCATTGGCATTGACAAATTCGCTATTAGTCAATTGCAAAAGGCGGCCTTATTAGGAACTGCTTCCATCCTGCGACGATATCTGTAATACCATCAAACATCCACATCTGCCTATCCCAGGTCCTGGGTAAGGACTCGATAGGTAGACAAAATGCCAAATCCAGTCTGAACATCTGGCTGACTGTGCGATGATCGATAATAATAATAATAATAATAATAATAATAATAATAATAATAATAATAATAATAATAATAATAAGATAACAAAATACAAAGACCTACAAATAGAAATAGAAAGACTATGGCAAAAGCAAGCAAGGGTAGTACCAATAGTCATAGGCTCCTTGGGTGCAATCCCAAAACAACTGGAGCACCACTTGAACACCATTGGCATTGACAAATTCGCTATTAGTCAATTGCAAAAGGCAGCCTTATTAGGAACTGCTTCCATCCTGCGACGATATCTGTAATACCATCAAACATCCACATCTGCCTATCCCAGGTCCTGGGTAAGGACTCGATAGGTAGACAAAATGCCAAATCCAGTCTGAACATCTGGCTGACTGTGCGATGATCGATAATAATAATAATAATAATAATAATAATAATAATAATAATAATAATAATAATAATAATAATAATAATAATACTTATAAGCATATGCAAAAAAACATTTCCTCACAGGCATTATTTTTAACACTGTCTCATCCTGAAGGTAGAAATATTAAAAAATATGACTTTACCATAGATGTAACCATTGGAGTTTTTTCTAACTGAAAATGAACGCTTTTGCATTCAATGGTCTTAGTACTGAGAAAGCAAATAAAGAAGTTCAGTGAGCGTTGAGTCTTTTAAATTAAATTAGATTCAAAAACTAAATGTATATTCTTAAGTGGGTGATAACATTCATTCTCTTTGCATTTGATATACATCCATTTCTTGCAATCATGCCAATTTTCCTGTAGTGCAGGGATCCCCAACCCTTGGTCCATGGACCAGTACCGGGCTGCAGCATGCCAGCAACTGGTCCTCACAAACAAGCAAAGCCTCATCCATGAGATGCAGGAGCACACGAAACCATGCCCCCTCCAGGCAGAAGAAAAACCTCAACGTAACCAATCCCTGCTGCCCAAAAGGTTGGGGATTTCTGCTATAGTGTACATAAAAAAAAAGCATTGCAGGAAAGACTAAGCCCAGCTGATCTTTAAATTGGTCCCTAATGATATCCATTCTAGCTCCACATTACAGAGGCATGACCCCCACAAACGCATAGCTATATTTATATATATATATATTCTTTTAGTTCCATCCTGTCAAATGTAATGAAAACTATCCATCTTCTGATTTCAAGGAACAAGTGCCTCTGAGCTTTCTGCAAACAGCTATGATTAATGACATTCAGGAATTTGAAGCGGAAAATGTGTTTCTTTTATTAACTACCTTGTTAACCAATAAGTCTGGTAATTAGATTAGAAAATCCCCTGAGCAACACTAAGTTCCTAGTAAATCCAAGCAGTTGGCTGCAGAGCACTGAAAAAGAAACCAAAATACAGGTTTTGGAATCTCTTGCTGGTTTACAGGAGAGATACCCAGTTGATGAGCATCCAAGGCTATTGACATATATACAGCTGTATGTGGATTGCTCTCTTGAAGCAAGACAAGGATGAATGGCATTCTGGAACAATGGATTTTATTTTAATGGTCTAAAGAGCCTGGATCATCAATGAGTAACGCAACTTATACTGAAAGCCACATGTTAACTATGTATGATATATTATACATACTCTACTCAGTATCAAGGATGCAGCTATAGAGGTGGTCTGCAGTGTTAAGTATCTGGGAGTGCAGATAACTAACAATCTGAATTGGTCTCTCCACACATCATCCTTGGTGAAATGTGCAAACCAGCATCTTCATTTCCTGCGTCGGATGAGGAGAGCACATCTCTCTCCTTCTGTCCTGGCCACTTTTTACAAAGGCACAATTGAGAGCATTTTAACAAACTGCATCACTGTCTGATTTGGTGGCAGCAGTTCCTCAGATAGAAAGTCCATACAGAGATTGGCAAGGACAGCCAAGAAGATCATAGAAAGCTCTCTTCCTGGTATTCAGGATGCTGTTTATAAGCGCTATGTGCTTAGAGCTCAAAGCATTGTTAGAGACCCCACACAACCACTTTTTGGTCTGTTTCTGTTGCTCCCCTCTGGGAGGAGCTTTTGAAGTATTTCTAGCAGGACTACCCAATTCTGTAATAGCTTTGTTCCTAAACACTACAGCACACACTGTTAGCAAGGGAGGCATAACATGTCTTGGCACTAATAGGAGCTATCCTCCCATTATAATTAGGTCTGTCTGAGTCTTCAAAGCTAAATGCTGGCTGGTATCCAGGGATGTAATCCTATCATCATCTATCCAAATAACCTATTACTGTTCCCATTACTATTGTTTTAACAAATAAGCATCAGATTACAAAAAGGAAGCCCATTCTGATGTTTTCCTGATGGACTGAACCACATTTTTCCAATGCCATACTATTTGGAGATAATGGGGATTGTAGTTTAGCAATCCTGGAGCACATGTATTTAGAAAAACTAATGTGGGTTGTCACTGGGGAGGAAAGTTTTCAAATTCTGGCTTAAACATTAAACGTAGTGGTTTGTCACTATTTTTTAGCTTAATCTAACTCTTCTTGTTCATGAGAACTGAACAGGTTATTCCTGCACTGGTCCATCTTCAATAAAGAAGAGGATAACAGTGCAATAAATAATTCTCATCACAAATGTATGAAAACGTAGTTCTCTTTTTGTACTTTCAAAGAGGAAAAGCTATCAAGGATGTATTTTTGATCTGATGGTCTCTCCCTCCATCACAACTTTCTGAATTCTTACGGATCTCATAGAAATGTATAATCAGGCAAGAGCTAAAATCCATATTGTAAACACTGTTTAAGTAAAAGCTATTAAAATCCTTCCACCTGAACATTTTCTTTGCATTACTTGATTAAGTATTGGCATTTGTTTCTATGCTCCTTCAAACAGCCCATGGAAAAAGTTAAGAATTAGATTGCAGATTCAAACAAATTTGCAGAGTGAGTAGCAATATATGAAAGACACATCATCCCTACATTTACAAGCTTACTAACACTGCATTGTGAACACCAACACATCCCCCATCTGCAACAAGGAATAGTGCTTGCATGAAGAAAATTGAGAACTATTTCAGGATTTCTCTGGAGTTGTGCCTCTAGTGGGTACCATTTAAAAGATTTCAGTTTGATAGAGTTGGTTGTAGTTGCAAGCATTTTCAGTGAATCAAAAATGAATGAAAGAAATGAGAGAGATATTCTGATAAGCGAAATCAATGGACACCTGATAGGCAATCACAGCGAGTAGTGAAAAAGATTTATCTACATAGTTTTTTCTTACAAGCACAAATAATGGAAAAGTGATAAAAATGATTACAGAAAGGGCTGATTTCCTATTTATCCAGACAAAACTCTTGCTCTGCTTGGGTTATCCTCTCTAGTTTCTCTCTAGATATCAGAATATACAGTGAGAGATGAAAAAATTAAAGAAAAAGTAAATTTAATCTGGCTACAGCTATAAAGCATATGCACTGTATGTTTTGCAAGTGTACATATTTTATCTGAGTTCATTTTTCAGATGCAAGAAGTAACTAAATATGCAAAACATCATAGTCTTTAGAAGGAATATTTTCTGGGGATATTTTTTTTACCTCCATATTTTAGTTAATCATTTCATATGGAAACAGCTTTCCTGTTTCATTTCCATTTCCAATCCTTTTATATCATGTCCTGAAACACCTTTTGTAAAACAGATAATATGAATTATATGTGACTAGGGCTGAGGTACAAACCTCTCTTCTCTGGCATATTAGAAGTATTGATGACAAATCTATTCAAGTAAGTATCACTGTGAAACCACAATGGCACCACCCAGACTAAAGGGGAGTAAACTCTAAGAGATGCTAATGTTTGTGGAAAGAAGGAAAAAGAAGGAGAATTCAAGAATTGTTAATCAATCAACCATACCTTTAAAAAAACATTCAAAAACTGAAGTCATTTCTAAATGATCAGTCATTCCATTACCAAAGTCATACTTTGGTCTCATACCTTATCTCACACTTAAAACAATGCAGGGCTTGAATAAGCTGATCTAAGTTTTAAGATAGCAAAATATAACAGAAATGGACATATTTTATTTGTTTGAAGCTCTGCAACATTCAGTCCCAATTTGACCTTTCTGGTCAATAGTTGTGTCAATCCTTACCAACTAGCCAGAAAGAACTGCCTCAGCCAGTTGTTCCCTTTCATATCAAAATTTAAATCTCTTCACCTTCCCCCACACTCACACAAGAGCTTTGCATTCTTCTTATCCTACCAAAGTGGCATATCCTTTACCTGATGGTTGTACACACAACTATGTGCCATTCCTCTGCTGGCAGAAGAACAGAACCTGAAAAATGGAGTCAGGCACCTTTCACATAGTTCACATCATGATCCGCTTCTGTGCTGACACTCAGCATTTATCATTGAAAGACTCCTATTAGCCCTGTGTTCCTCAACCTCGACAATTTTAAGGCACATGGACTTCAACTCCCAGAATTCCACAGCCAGCATTGCTGGCTGTGGAATTCTGGGAGTTGAAGTCCACGTGCCTTAAAATTGTCAAGGTTGAGAAACACTGCATGATTAGCCCAATATGCTGTGACTGGAACAAGGCACAGTTGGGACTATCTACAATGATACGTGACAAGCACTAACATCTGTTAATCATCAGAGGGCTCAGTTCCTTTCAGGAGCAAATCTAAACCTAGTCCTAGGTCTGCTTACTTAATACATTCCTTAATATATACTCTTAGTGCTTAAGGAGTGCTCGCTGAAATCTGGAAAAATACAAAAGCAAAGTGGAATCTCCTAGAAGAGGACAAACTCAGCTGGCTGGCTATCAAATGGAGTATTTTGCAGCACATCCCATTTTATAAGATTCTTCTAGAGCTATCCTGGGTAAGGCTTTAACAACAAATCTCTTCCCAATGATTTTGTCAGAAGGAATTTATCGTTTACTAAAACTGCAGTTTTCAAGCTACATGATGCTTCTTTTCCTTTGTCTTTCAATTATCAGTATTTCCAAAAGCGTTATTTTTTTCCAGAGCACTTTTTCAGAAAGGAATTTTGTAGAAAGTGGTATCAACATGTTATCACTTTGAATAAGGAATACATAACTATAGCTAATCTGGATAAAGTCCAACGATGGAACTAAAAGTATTTTGATTTAACAGACATTTGGTTTCTTTGTAGAGCTCTAAATCTTTCAGTTCTTCATTCACATAAGCACTCATATAGCATGTCTCAATTAAATGTGGTCCAACATACATATTTAGTTTGGTCAACTTTTACTTAAAATTACATTCTAAATTATCCTTTATTTACTTTGTTTACTTTATGCAGTAATCTACTCTCTCTTATCCCATTTACTGTCTCATTTTAATGAGTATTAACCTTTGTGAAAAATATCCCATTTCTTTTTAGATGCTATTGAATGTAACACAACAAATAGGATCCTCCTATTGAAAAAAATACTGCAGAATCAGACATGGTCCTGTGAAGTTGCCATCTGTTAGAGCTAATTAGGCTTGACCCCTGTTGAATGCAGTTTACTATCACACCCTCTCTTTTACATGAAGTTTGTTTTCTATCTTACCTAAAATAATTATTTTATGAAAAACATATCAAGCAGGATCCTTTTAGCTAGGGCAACAAAAGCTATGATGGGAGACTTAGTCAAAGAATTGTTCATTTTTGAAACAATAAGAGACATCATGTTTTTATATTCAAACTAGTAAAATTGCTCAGCTGTGTTCTTTCAAAATGCTGGATTTTTCCATTACCATTTAGACCACCAGCTTCAAAACTGAATCAAACTAGGACAAAAAAAGAAAGTGAAAAAGATGTGGGTAGTTCATATGAACATTTTGTTCTTGAATCCATCTTAAAAATCACACACACACACACACACACACACAATATTATCACTTTTCTTCTGGTAAAATAAATATTTGTGCCAGAGCAGGTAGCAGTGGCCTGCAGTCACTTGCATGCTGTAATCTGCTGTTGCACAGATATATCAGTGTGCATATTAATCACTGACAATCATTATTAGAAAAGGCACAATTGTATCCCTTATATGGCACATGCATGCAAACAGCAAATTTGGCAAAGGACAGGCCATCCTAAGACTGAGGAAGAGAGAGATATGATTTTCTGTAAGATTTTATGTACACTAGGAATTTACTGAACTTATTTCTCAGCATGCTTGCATTGGTTTAACCCTGTGATGTAATTATGACATCAATCTTCATCTCTCACAAAATAGAAATGAGTGCTAGGACAAAACATCACATTATTAAAAAGCACTCCTGATTTTTGCAAACAATTCTCCCTAAGACAAATGCTACTATGCCACTTACTGAGTGTCATTCAAGTTGTCATTTTTTTTTTCTTATTGGTGAAATCATGTGCATTTATGAATGAGTGTAAGTTGGCACCTATGTCTTCCCAATATTACATCTGTCTCAAAGCTTGGGGCTTAGTTGGTTGCAATGTCCAATGCTTGTCTAACAACTTGGGAGCTTTCAAATTATGTAGCCTCAAAATAAAGATATGATTGTATGATTTACCTTTGAGGAGGGAAAAGAGGACCAGTAATGATGGCAACTTTTTTTAGCCCAACATCCTGTTAATATTTATCTAGAGACATTTCAAGATAGACTGTTAACTTGCAGGTTCAGGAAGTTCATGCAAGAAAGTGGCTTCACACATTTTCTGAATATTTCCAAATTTCAGTAAGGAAACAAGTAATGCCAGCACCTTTTATCATCACTATATGAGTTTGTACATAAGGGGATAAGACGTCTTCTTTTGTTGATGATTTTGGTAAGAATCGTCTAATCGTGATGTTAATTTTGTGCTTGGGTTAATCGTGATCATTTTCTCCTCTATTTTTCCAACTTTGTATTAAAGTAAAACAATTATCCCTAAATGGGCAATCTTTAGCCATACTTTGCTTGGTTCTTTGTTCTCTGCTGCTTGACATTTCAGTTCCATAAATATTGTGTGGAAATTTCAGCTTATATTATGTTTACTTAGGAACAGAGTAGAAGAGTTATCTCCCAGTTTAATAAAGAGCCAAATATTGCTAAGAAGAACATAAGATTTTTCCTGAACGAGACTGATCATTTGTCTTATTCAGATATATGTCTACAAACGTGGCCAGCTATAGGAGATGCCTCTGGAAACTGCTCAAGTGAAAACAAAGCCAAGAATGCTCTTATTTGTTCCCCGGAATTAGCATTTAAGGAAAAACTGCATCTAAATAGAAACTGTTGTTATCTATCACAGTTGATGGACAGGGTTTTTTATGAATTCCTAAAACCTCCCTTGTTAACATTACTTAGGTTAATTCTAAGCATACTTCTGTGTATTCAAAGAACTCATTTGCTTCCAGCTGAAGTCGTTAGAGAAAATCAATAGATGCACTCCCGGAAGAGCATGGATCTCCTTATTTACTTGTGGGTGAGGTTACATAAGATGAGATAAATACTCCTGAAGGGCCAGTCCAATCAACCCAGCAGACACGGATTCATTTTCAGCCTTCTCAAGTCTGAGAGTGTGAAAAAAAGAAGAAGCTTCAACAACAAGGCTTGTTGCTGGAACATTTTTCATTCTGTTAGTCGGTTATTCATTCATTTAAATGTATTGGCGTCCCAACTATAGCGGACTCTGTTAAAAGTGGGCGCCTCGCTAAGGGCGTGGAAGGCAGCCAAGAGATCGCCTGTGGGCAGGAAAGCTTGCAGCGCTCCCCCCCCCCCCGGCGCTTGGCGTTTGTTTTCTCCCCCACCGATCCGCTGCCTTCCGCCACCCGCCTCCCGTCTCTGGAGGACTTTCCTCGGTCGCTCCTGGACTCACCTGTCGGCGCTGAGAGCGGTGAGAGTGAAGACGGAAACACCCACCGAGGTAAGCTGAATGGCCGGCAGCAGCTTGCAGCCCACCTCGCCGAAGAGCCAATCCTCGAGGAAGAAGCGGGAGGCGTCGACCGGGACGCAGGTGAGCAGCAGCAACAGGTCGCCGGCGGCCAGGCTGGAGATGAAGATGTTGGGCACGCTCCGGGCGGCGCTCCGGGCGGCGAAGATCTTCAGCAAAGTGAAGTTGCCCAGCAAGCCCACGGCCACGATTAGCAGGTAGAGCGAGGGGATCACGCAGCGGATGGCGAAGGCCGCCCCACCCTGCGGGGATGATGTTCCCGGAGCAGTCGCCTCGCTGTCGTTGCCCGCCGCCGTCCCGTGGAGCCACGTGGACTCTGTTGACCTCGGTGGCATCGCTCCTTGGCAGCGGGGACTCTCTCGACGGCCTTCTGCCGAGTTTTCGGTCTAGGAGCCCCCAAATCAAGCTCTCTCTTCCCAAAGACCTCAAGAAGGAAACAAAGTCTCATCAGAGTCAAATGTCCTCTTTGCTTCCGAAGAAATGGGGTGAAGGAAGAAGAGGCGAGACGCTGGCTCGTCCGCTGCTTGAAAGATTCTTGGGAAAGCTTTGGGGGGGGGGTCGGTCCGCCGGGCTGTTCTGCGAAGCTAGCGTTGGGGTGTGAGAAATCGCCTGGCTACAGCCTCGTCTCCTGTCTTCCTCTGTCTGGAACGCGACTCTCTCCAGCCGAGTTCGCTTTGCCCTTCTTGGGGGGGGGGGGGGAGACGGCTTTCCTTTAAAGGCGAGCGGGTCCGCCTCCACAAGGAGGAACAGCAGGAAGTTGAAGGCCCCTGAGTTGAGGTAGGATGAGGAAAAAGGGTTTTCCCCGCATCAAGATCCAAGAGAACGTCTATATATGCTCTTTGGTTTTGAGGGGTCACGAGTCCCTTTCAAAGTCCTTCCTACGAACTGTAAGGACTGACCTCTGTGTTATAGTTACTCTTGAGTATCAACAAGGCGGCAGCGCAAGTAGCAGCTGATCTAAAGCTAGGTGTCTTTATTTTTTCAAGGCAATACAGACTCTTCACAATATATCATCGAGTCAGTTACAACCCTGATGGATACATCCACATAAATAAGCCTGAGTAGGATTAAACATGATTAGGGTTTTAATTGTGGCTTATGGGAACCCAGCCTAACAAATGGTTTATGGTTCGATGTCTAAACGGGAAAATGAAGATAAATTGGAACTGTCTGATGCTTTGGTACCGAAAAGCTCGCTGAAACTATGTAATCTCTCGTTTGTTTAGCTTCGGGGTAGAGCTCACAGTAATTATGCTTTTTTGGGAATTACTACCCATTGAAATAAATTACATTTGCAGCCCAATCTGCATCAAGTGAGCAGAAAATGCTGTTATCTTGTAGTTTTTGATCTTCAGGATCTTGGAGATGATATTAAATTTTTTAAATATGAATACAGCTATGAAATAAATAATTTAAAGCAGGAATATGCAAATATATGTATCTCTTTCTGCTCAAAATATTTGTATATATTTGAGCATTTAAATGTGCAAGAAAGAGACAGTATTACATCTAATGTAATGAAAGATATTCATTATTGATTCCCTCTGATTTAGTCTATAGGGTTTTTTTTTTTCAAAATAGCATAACCCATCTCTGTCTTTCTGTGGCTCCCTAGTGAAAGTTCAGCACCCTTTAGTTGTCAGAGAACTAAACGACAGCAGGAGATTTACTGTCCCTGGTGTCAATCCCTATCCTGCATCTACTGCTTCTATTTCAAATAACATCAGTCATTTGATTTCCCTCCAGTGATGTCAGTGAATAAAAAACCTGCCGTTGTATGGTGTTATAATAAAGGACAAATATATCTTTAATAGTAGTACAGTTAATGATAACTAAAAACCCATCTCATTCAACTTCAGAAGGAGACACAACGGCAAGGTGACGGAAAAGAAAAGAACAAAAAAATGATATTACAAGGATGTATTTGAGCTAGGGTTAGTTGCAACTACAAAAAGGGGTTTTTTTTCCTTTTCTCTCTCTCTCTCTCTCTCTCCCTCTCCCTCTCTCTCTCTCTCTCTCTCTCCCCCTCCCTCCCCCCCCCCTCTCTCTCTCTCTCTCCCGAAAGAGAAAAAGAAAAGAAGAAGATATACTGCATCTTAGAAGTTAATAGGCAAACCTCAGCATATTTACTTTCACTGGGCATAATTTTCAGTTATTTGTATCTACGTCTATCTATGTATCCTAGTAAAATACATTGAAAAATTCCTTAAGAGGAAAATTCCACTTAGGGTTAGAACAAGGTCACCATGAACTTGGACAGCAAAATGGACATCGCCAACAAATTCAGAGTGCTTGGGTATCATTAGAAGGCTACTGACTTTTCCACTTAGGGTTAAACTTAGGTCACTAGAAACTCAGAGAACAAAATGGACCTAACTCTAAGTGGAATTTTTATCCTATGAACTTTTCCCATATATTTCACCAAGAAAAATAGATAGGGCAGGATACAAAAGTCACTACCATTCTAATAATACCCAATCACACCGAATTTCTTGGCAATGTACATTTGGCTTTCCAAGTTAATGGTGATCTAACCTTAAGCCTAAGTCGAATTGTCCTCCAATGGGATTTTCCCATGTATTTCACTAGGAAAAATAGATAGAGAAGCCTAGAAAAGTCAGTGCCCTCCTAATCATACCCAAGCACTCTGAATTGGGTGATAATGCACATTTTACTCTCCAAGTTCATGCTGACCTAACTCTAAACCTAAGTGGAATTTTGCTCCTTTCGGATATTCCCATATATTTTATCTGGAAACATACATAGGGGAGGATACAAAAGTCATATCCATATCCTATCCATATCCAATCACTCCAAAATTTTTGGTGATGTCCATTTTATTCTCCGAATTCATGGTGACCTAACCCTAACCATAAGTGGAATTTTCCTCCAATGGGATTTTCCCATAAATTTTACCAAGAAACATAGATAGGGCAGCCTAGAAAACACAGTGCCCTATTAACCATACCATATCTGAATTTGTTGACGATGTCCATTTTGTTCTCCAAGTTCATGGTGATCTAATCATAACACTAAGTGGAATTTTATGCCAATGAGATTTTAACAGGAAACATAGATAAGGCAGCCTAGAAAACTCAGTACCCTACTAATCAAAGAATTTCTAGCCGGCCTTATATATTTTTCCTGGTAAAATACATGGAAAAATACAATAGGAGGAAAATTCCACTTAGGGTTAGGATTAGGTCACCATGAACTTGTAGAGCAAAATGGGCATCACCAATTAATTCAGAGTGCTTAGGTATGGTTAGGAGGGCACTGACGTTTCTACCATGTACTTTACTAGCAAATCTTTGTTTGCTGGTAAAGTACAGGAGAAAATCCAATTGGAGAAAAATTCCACGTAGAGTTAGATCAACATTAACCAGAAGAGCAAAATGGACATCGTCAACAAATCCGGAATTCTTGGGTATGGTTAGGAGGCCGATGAACTTTCTAGGGTGCCTTACTTTTCCTGGTAAAACACATAGGAAAATCTTTTTGGATGAAAATTCCACTTAAGGTTAGGGTTAGGTCATCATGAACTCGTAGAGCAAAATGGAAATTGCCAACAAACTCAGAGTACTTGGGTATAGTTAGAAGGACACTGACTTTACTACCCTGCCCTATCTATGTTTCCAGGTAAAATACATGGCAAAATCCAATTGGAGGAAAATTCCACTTAGGGTTAGGGTTAGGTCACCATGAACTCGGAAAGAAAAATGGACATCACCAGCAAATTAAGAGTATGCTTAGGAGGGCACTGAGTTTTCAAGGCTGTACTATCTATGTTTCCTGGGAAAATACATGGGAAAATCTCATTGGAGGAAAATTCCACTTAGGGTTAGGGTTAGGTCACCAGGAACTTGTAGACCAAAATAGACATCGCCAGCAAATTCGGACAGCTTGGGTATGGTTAGTAGGACACTGAATTTTCTAGTCTGCACAATCTATGGTTCCTGGTAAAATACATGGGAAAATCCAATTGGAGGAAAATTCCACTTAGGGTTAGGGTTAGGTCACCATGAATCATAGAGAAAAATGGACATCGCCAGCAAATTAAGAGTAATTGGGTATGGTTAGGAGGGCACTGACTTTTCTACCCTGTACTTTAGAGCAAATCTTTGATTGCTGGTAAAATACAGAGGAAAATCCAATTGGAGGAAAATTCAACTTATGGTTAAATCAACATTAACCAGAAGAGCAAAATGGATATGGCCAACAAATTCGGAATTCTTGGGTATGGTTAGGAGGGCAATGAGCTTTCTAGGGTGCCTTACTTTTCCTGGTAAAACACATGGGAAAATCTTTTTGGAGGAAAATTCCACTTAGGGTTAGGGTTAGGTCATCATGAACTCGTAGAGCAAAATGGAAATCGCCAGCAAATTCAGAGTACTTGGGTATAGTTAGAAGGACACTGATTTTACTACCCTGCCCTATCTATGTTTCCAAATAAAATACATGGCAAAATAGAATTGGAGGAAAATTCCACTTAGGGTTACGGTTAGGTCACCATGAACTCATAGAGAAAAATGGACATCTCCAGCAAATTAAGAGTAATTGGGTATGGTTAGGAGGGCACTGAGTTTTCAAGGCTGACCTATCTATGTTTCCTGGGAAAATCTCATTGGAGGAAAATTCCACTTAGGGTTAGGGTTAGGTCACCATGAACTCATAGAGTAAAATGGACATTGCCAGCAAATTCGGACAGCTTGGGTATGGTTAGTACGACACTGAATTTTCTAGTCTGCACAATCTATGGTTCCTGGTAAAATACATGGGAAAATCCAATTGGAGGAAAATTCCACATAGGGTTAGGGTTAGGTCACCATGAACTCATAGAGTAAAATGGACATTGCCAGCAAATTCGGACAGCTTGGGTATGGTTAGTACGACACTGAATTTTCTAGTCTGCACAATCTATGGTTCCTGGTAAAATACATGGGAAAATCCAATTGGAGGAAAATTCCACATAGGGTTAGGGTTATGTCACCATGAACCTGTAGAGCAAAATGGACATCGACAGCTAATTCGGAGTACTTGGGTATTGTGAGGAAAACACTGACTTTTCTACAATGCCCTCTCTATGTCACATGAACTCGTAGAGAAAAATGGACATCGCCAGCAAATTCAGAGTAATTGGGTATGGTTAGGAGGACACTGAATTTTATACCCATTTTTTTCCTCCAATTGGATTTTCCCATATATTTTATCAGGAAACATAGATAGGGAAGACTAGTAAAGTCAGTGTCATCCTAACCATACCCTAGAACTCCAAATTTATTGGCAATGTCCATTTTGTTGTACGGGTTCACGATGACCTAACCCTAACCCTAAGTGCTATTTTCCTCCAACGAGATTTTCCCATGTATTTTCCCAGGAAACAGAGATAGGCCAGCCTTGAAAACTCAGTGCCCTCCTAACCATACCCAAGTACTCTGAATTTTCTGGCGATGTCCATTTTGCTCTACGAGTTGATGGTGACCTAACCCTAACCCTAAGTGGAATTTTACTCAGATGGGATTTTCCCAGGTATTTTAACAGGAAAAATAGGACACCCTAGAAAACTCATCGCTCTCCTAACCATACCCACTGACTTTTCTACCCTGCCCTATCTATGTTTCCTGGTAAAATATATGAGCAAACCTTAACCCTAAGTCGAATTTTCCTACGATGGGATTTTCTCATATAGTTTACCAGGATACATAGTTAGGGCAGGGTTGAAAAGTCAGTGTCCTCCTAACCATACCCAAGCAGTCCGAATTTTCTGGCGATGTCCATTTTGCTCTACGAGTTCATGGTGACCTAACCCTAACCCTAAATGGAATTTTCTTCCAATTGGATTTTCCCATGTATTTTACCAGGAAACATAGATAGGGCAGACTAGAAAAGTCAGTGTACTCCTAACCATACCCAAGAACTCCAAATTTGTTGGCGAAGTCCATTTTGCTATAAGGGTTCATGGTGACATAACCCTAACCCTAAGTGGAATTTTCCTCCAATGAGAGTTTCCCATATATTTTATCAGTAAACATAGATAGGGCAGACTAGAAAAGTCAGTGTCCTCCTAACATAGATAAGCCAGCCTTGAAAACTCAGTACCCTCCTAACCATCCCCAACTACTCCGAATTTGGGGGTTATGTCCATTTTCCTTTATGAGTTCATGGAGACCTAACCCTAAGTGGAATTTTCCTCCGATGTGAATTTCCCATGAATTTTACCAGGAAAGCTAGAGAGGGTAGAGTAGAAAAGTCAGTGTCCTCCTAACCATACCCAAGTACTCCAAATTTATTAGCGATGTCCATTTTCCTTGACGGGTTCATGGTGACCTAACCCTAACCCTAAGTGGAATTTTCATCCAATGAGATTTTCTCATGTATTTTCCCAGGAAAGATAGATAGGTCAACCTTGAAAACTCAGTGCCCTCCTAACCATACCCAAGCAGTCAGAATTTGCTGGCAGTGTCCATTATGCTCTATGAGTTCATGGTGACCTAACCCTAACCCTAAGTCGAATTTTCCTCCAATTGGATTTTCCCATCGATTTTACCAGGAAACATAGATAGGGCAGACTAGTAAAGTCAGTGTCATCCTAACCATACCCAAGAACTCCAAATTTATTGGCAATGTCCATTTTGCTGTACGGGCTGACGGTGACCTAAACCTAACCCTAAGTGCTATTTTCCTCCAACGAGATTTTCCCATGTATTTTCCCAGGAAACATAGATAGGCCAGCCTTGAAAACTCAGTGCCCTCCTAACCATATCCAAGTACTCCGAATTTGCTGGTGATATCCATTTTGCTCTTCGAGTTCATGGTGACCTAACCCTAACCCTAAGTGGAATTTTCCTTCAATGTGAATTTCCCACGAATTTTACCAGGAAAGCTAGAGAGGGCAGTGTAGAAAAGTCAGTGTCCTCCTAACCATACCCAAGCAGTCCGAATTTGCTGGCGATTTCCATTTTGCTCTATCGGTTCACAGTGACTTAACCCTAACGCTAAGTGGAATTTTCCTCCAATGAGATTTTCCCATGTATTTTCCCAGGAAACATAGATAGGGCAGGGCAGAAAAGTGAGTGTCCTCCTAACCATACCCAAGAACTCCAAATTTGTTGGTGATGCCCATTTTGCTCTACGGGTTCATGGTCATCTAACCCTAACTCTAAGTGGAATTTTCCACCAATGGGATTTTCCCATGTATTTTTCCAGGAAAAATAGGACAGCCTAGAAAGCACATTGGCCTCCTAACCATACCCAAGAACTCCGAATTTGTTGGCGATGTCAATTTAGCTCTACAGGTTCATGGTGACCTAACACTAAGTGGAATTTTCCTCCAATTGGATTTTCCATGTATTTTACCAGGAAGCATAGATAGGGCAGGGTAGAAAAGTAAGTGTCCTCCTTACCATACACAAGCAGTACGAATTTCTTGACGATGTCCATTTTGCTCTACGGGTTCATGGTGACATAACCCTAACCCTAAGTGGAATTTTCCTCCAAAGGGATTTTCCCATGTATTTTTCCAGGCAAACTAGGGCAGCCTGGAAAGCTGATCGCCCTCCTAACCATACTTAAGAACTCCAAATTTGTAGGTGATGTCCATTTTACTCTTCGGGTTCATGATGACCTAACCCTAACACTAAGTGGAATTTTCCTCCAATTCGGAGTTCTTGGGTATGCTTCGGAGGACACTGACTATTGTACCCTTCCTATCTATGTTTCCTCATAAAATATATAGAAAATCCCATTGGAGGAAAATTCCACTTAGGGTTAGGGTTACATTACCATGAACTCGTAGAGCAAAACGGACATCACCAGCAATATTGCAATACTTGGGTATGGTTAGGAGGGCACTGAGTTTTCTACCCTGCCCTATCTATATTTCCTGGAAAAATACATGGGAAAATCTCATTGGAGGAAAATTCCACTTGGGTTAGGGTTAAGTCACCATAGACTCGTAGAGCAAAATGGACATCGGGAGCAAATTTCGACTTCTTGGGTATGGTTAGGAGGACACTGACTTTTCTACCCTGCCCTATCTATGATTCCTGGTAAACTACATGGAAAATCCAATCGGAGGAAAATTCCGCTTAGTGTTAGTGTTAGATCAGCATGAACCCGTAGAGCAAAATGGACATCGCCAACAAATTTGGAGTTCTTGGGTATGGTTAGGAGGGCACTGAATTTTCAAGGCTGGCCTATCTATGTTTCCTGGGAAAATACATGGAAAAATCTCATTGGAGGAAAATTCCACTTAGGGTTAGGTCGCAGTAAACCCATACAACAAAATGGACATCGCCAGCAAATTCGGAGTCCTTGCTTATGGTTAGGAGGTCACTGACTTATTTTGGCTGTCCTATCTATGTTTCTTGGAGAAATATATGGGAAAATCCCATTGGAGGAAAATTCCACTTAGGGTTAGGGTTAGGTCAACATGAAGTCGGAGAGCAAAATGAACATCACCAGCAAATTCGGAGTACTTGGGTATGATTAGGAGGGCACTGACTTTTCTACCCTGCCCTTTCTATCTTTCCTGGGAAAATACATGGGAAAATCTCATTGGAGGAAAATTCCACTTAGGGTTAGGGTTAAGTCACCGTGAACCCGCATAGCAAAATGGACATTGCCAACAAATTTGGAGTTCTTGGTTATAGTTAGGATGACACTGTTTTTACTAGTGTGCCCTATCTATGTTTCCTGATAAAATACTTTAGAAAATCCAGTTGGAGGAAAATTCCACTTAGAGTTAGGGTTACGTCACCATGAAGTCGTAGAGCAAAATGGACATCGGGAGCAAATTCGGACTTCTTGGGTATGATTAGGAGGGCACTGATTTTTCTACCATACCCTATCTATATTTCCTGAGAAAATACATGGGAAAATCTCATTGGAGGAAAATTCCACTTAGGGTTAGGGTTAAGTCACCGTTAACCCGTACAGCAAAATGGACATTGCCAGCAAATTCGGAGTGCTTGCTTATTGTTAGGAGGTCACTGACTTATCTTGGCTGCCCTATCTATGTTTCTTGGATAAATACATGGGAAAATCCCATTGGAGGAAAATTCCACTTAGGGTTAGGGTCAGGTCAACATGAACTCGTAGAGCAAAATGGACATCACCAGCAAATTCGGAGTACTTGGGTATGGTTAGGATGACACTGACTTTACTACTCTACCCTATCTAGGTTTCCTGGTAAAATACATTAGAAAATTCAATTGGAGGAAAATTCCATTTAGAGTAAGGGTTACGTCACCATGAAGTCGTAGAGCAAAATAGACATTGGGAGCAAATTCGGACTGCTTGGGAATGGTTAGGAGGACACTGACTTTTCTACCCTGCCCTATCTATGTTTCCTGGTAAAATACATGGAAAACCCAATTGGAGGAAAATTCCGCTTAGTGTTACCGTTAGGTTACCATGAACCCGTAGAGCGAAGTGGACATCACCAACAAATTCAGAGTACTTGGGTATCGTTAGGAGGGCACTGAGTTTTCTAGGCTGGCCTATCTATGTTTCCTGGGAAAATACATGGAAAAATCTCATTGGAGGAAAATTCAACTTAGGGTTAAGGTTAGGTCACCGAGAACCCATACACCAAAATGGACATCGCCAGAAAATACGGAGTGCTTGCTTATGGTTAGGAGGTCACTGACTTATCATGGCTTCCCTATCTATATTTCTTGGATAAATACATGGGAAAATCCCATTGGAGGAAAATTCCACTTAGGGTTAGGGTTAGGTCAACATGAACTCGTAGAGCAAAATGGACATCACCAGCAAATTCGGAGTACTTGGGTATGGTTAGGATGACACTGACTTTACTAGTCTACCCTATCTAGGTTTCCTGGTAAAATACATTAGAAAATTCAATTGGAGGAAAATTCCATTTAGAGTAAGGGTTACGTCACCATGAAGTCGTAGAGCAAAATGGACATCGGGAGCAAATTCGGACTGCTTGGGAATGGTTAGGAGGACACTGACTTTTCTACCCTGCCCTATCTATGTTTCCTGGTAAAATACATGGAAAACCCAATTGGAGGAAAATTCCACTTAGTGTTACCGTTAGGTTACCATGAACCCGTAGAGCGAAGTGGACATCGCCAACAAATTCAGAGTACTTGGGTATCGTTAGGAGGGCACTGAGTTTTCTAGGCTGGCCTATCTATGTTTCCTGGGAAAATACATGGAAAAATCTCATTGGAGGAAAATTCAACTTAGGGTTAAGGTTAGGTCACCGAGAACCCATACACCAAAATGGACATCGCCAGAAAATACGGAGTGCTTGCTTATGGTTAGGAGGTCACTGACTTATCATGGCTTCCCTATCTATATTTCTTGGATAAATACATGGGAAAATCCCATTGGAGGAAAATTCCACTTAGGGTTAGGGTTAGGACATCGTGAACCCGTATAGCAAAATGGACATTGCCAACAAATTGGAGTTCTTGGTTATAGTTAGTATGACACAGTTTTTACTAGCCTGCCCTATCTATGTTTCCTGGTAAAATACATTAGAAAATCCAGTTGGAGGAAAATTCCACTTAGAGTTAGGGGTACATCACCATGAAGTCGTAGAGCAAAATGGACATCGGGAGCAAATTCGGACTTCTTGGGTATGATTAGGAGGGCACTGATTTTTCTACCATACCCTATCTATATTTCCTGAGAAAATACATGGGAAAATCTCATTGGAGGAAAATTCCACTTAGGGTTAGGGTTAAGTCACCGTTAACCCGTACAGCAAAATGGACATTGCCAGCAAATTCGGAGTGCTTGCTTATTGTTAGGAGGTCACTGACTTATCTTGGCTGCCCTATCTATGTTTCTTGGATAAATACATGGGAAAATCCCATTGGAGGAAAATTCCACTTAGGGTTAGGGTCAGGTCAACATGAACTCGTAGAGCAAAATGGACATCACCAGCAAATTCGGAGTACTTGGGTATGGTTAGGATGACACTGACTTTACTACTCTACCCTATCTAGGTTTCCTGGTAAAATACATTAGAAAATTCAATTGGAGGAAAATTCCATTTAGAGTAAGGGTTACGTCACCATGAAGTCGTAGAGCAAAATAGACATTGGGAGCAAATTCGGACTGCTTGGGAATGGTTAGGAGGACACTGACTTTTCTACCCTGCCCTATCTATGTTTCCTGGTAAAATACATGGAAAACCCAATTGGAGGAAAATTCCGCTTAGTGTTACCGTTAGGTTACCATGAACCCGTAGAGCGAAGTGGACATCACCAACAAATTCAGAGTACTTGGGTATCGTTAGGAGGGCACTGAGTTTTCTAGGCTGGCCTATCTATGTTTCCTGGGAAAATACATGGAAAAATCTCATTGGAGGAAAATTCAACTTAGGGTTAAGGTTAGGTCACCGAGAACCCATACACCAAAATGGACATCGCCAGAAAATACGGAGTGCTTGCTTATGGTTAGGAGGTCACTGACTTATCATGGCTTCCCTATCTATATTTCTTGGATAAATACATGGGAAAATCCCATTGGAGGAAAATTCCACTTAGGGTTAGGGTTAGGTCAACATGAACTCGTAGAGCAAAATGGACATCACCAGCAAATTCGGAGTACTTGGGTATGGTTAGGATGACACTGACTTTACTAGTCTACCCTATCTAGGTTTCCTGGTAAAATACATTAGAAAATTCAATTGGAGGAAAATTCCATTTAGAGTAAGGGTTACGTCACCATGAAGTCGTAGAGCAAAATGGACATCGGGAGCAAATTCGGACTGCTTGGGAATGGTTAGGAGGACACTGACTTTTCTACCCTGCCCTATCTATGTTTCCTGGTAAAATACATGGAAAACCCAATTGGAGGAAAATTCCACTTAGTGTTACCGTTAGGTTACCATGAACCCGTAGAGCGAAGTGGACATCGCCAACAAATTCAGAGTACTTGGGTATCGTTAGGAGGGCACTGAGTTTTCTAGGCTGGCCTATCTATGTTTCCTGGGAAAATACATGGAAAAATCTCATTGGAGGAAAATTCAACTTAGGGTTAAGGTTAGGTCACCGAGAACCCATACACCAAAATGGACATCGCCAGAAAATACGGAGTGCTTGCTTATGGTTAGGAGGTCACTGACTTATCATGGCTTCCCTATCTATATTTCTTGGATAAATACATGGGAAAATCCCATTGGAGGAAAATTCCACTTAGGGTTAGGGTTAGGACATCGTGAACCCGTATAGCAAAATGGACATTGCCAACAAATTGGAGTTCTTGGTTATAGTTAGTATGACACAGTTTTTACTAGCCTGCCCTATCTATGTTTCCTGGTAAAATACATTAGAAAATCCAGTTGGAGGAAAATTCCACTTAGAGTTAGGGGTACATCACCATGAAGTCGTAGAGCAAAATGGACATCGAGAGCAAATTCGGACTTCTTGGGTATGCTTAGGAGGGCACTGAGTTTTAAAGGCTGGCCTATCTATGTTGCCTGGGAAAATACATGGAAAAATCTCATTGGAGGAAAATTCCACTTAGGGTTAGGGTTAGGTCACCATGAACCCGAACACCAAAATGGACATCTCCAGCAAATACGGAGTGCTTGCTTATATTTAGGAGGTCACTGACTTATCATGGCTGCCCTATCTATATTTCTTGGATAAATACATGGGAAAATCCCATTGGAAGAAAATTAAACTTAGGGTTAGGGTTAGGTCACCGTGAACCCGTACACCAAAATGGACATCGCCAGCAAATACGGAGAGCTTGCTCATGGTTAGGAGGTCACTGACTTATCTTGGCTGCCCTATCTACTTTTCTTGGAAAAATACATGGGAAAATCCCATTGGCGGAAAATTCCACTTAGGGTTAGGGTTAGGTCAACATGAACTTGTAGAGCAAAATGGACATCACCAGCAATATCGGAGTACTTGGGTATGGTTAGGAGGGCACTGACTTTTCTACCCTGCCCTATCTATGTTTCCTGGGAAAATACGTGGGAAAATCCAATTGGAGGAAAATTCCACTTAGGGTTAGGGTTAAGTCACCGTGAACCCGTACAGCAAAATGGACATTACCAACAAATTTGGAGTTCTTGGTTATGGTTAGGATAACACTGACTTTACTAGTCTGCCCTATCTATGTTTTCTGGTAAAATACATTAGAAAATCCAATTGGAAGAAAATTCCACTTAGGGTTAGGGTTACATCACCATAAAATCGTAGAGCAAAATGGACATCGGGAGCAAATTCAGCCTTCTTCGGTATGGTTAGGAGGACACTGACTTTTCTACCCTGCCCTATCTATGTTTCCTGGTAAAGTACATGGAAAAACCAATTGGAGGAAAATTACACTTAGTGTTAGTGTTAGATCAACATGAACCCGTAGAGCAAAATAGACATCACCAGCAAATTCAGAGTACTTGGGTATCGTTAGGAGGGCACTGAGTTTTCAAGGCTGGCCTATCTATGTTTCCTGGGAAAATACATGGGAAAATCTCATTGGAGGAAAATTCCACTTAGGGTTAAGGTTAGGTCACCGAGAACCCATACACCAAAATGGATATCACCAGAAAATACGGAGTGCTTGCTTATGGTTAGGAGGTCACTGACTTATCATGGCTTCCCTATCTATATTTCTTGGATAAATACATGGGAAAATCCCATTGGAGGAAAATTCCACTTAGGGTTAGGGTTAGGTCACCGTCAACCTGTACACCAAAATGGACATCGCCAGCAAATACGGAGTGCTTGCTTATAGTTAGGAGGTCACTGACTTATCTTGGCTGCCCTATCTAGGTTTCTTGGATAACTACATGGGAAAATCCCATTGGAGGAAAATTCCACTTAGGGTTAGGGTTAGGACATCGTGAACCCGTATAGCAAAATGGACATTGCCAACAAATTTGGAGTTCTTGGTTATAGTTAGGATGACACTGTTTTTACTAGCCTGCCCTATCTATGTTTCCTGGTAAAATACTTTAGAAAATCCAATTGGAGGAAAATTCCACTTAGAGTTAGGGGTACATCACCATGAAGTCATAGAGCAAAATGGACATCGGGAGCAAATTCGGACTTCTTGGGTATGATTAGGAGGGCACTGATTTTTCTACCATGCCCTATCTATATTTCCTGGGAAAATACATGGGAATATCTCATTGGAGGAAAATTCCACTTAGGGTTAGGGTTAAGTCACCGTGAACCCGTACAGCAAAATGGACATTGCTAGCAAATTCGGAGTGCTTGCTTATTGTTAGGAGGTCACTGACTTATCTTGGCTGCCCTATCTATGTTTCTTGGATAAATACATGGGAAAATCCCATTGGAGGAAAATTCCACTTAGGGTTAGGGTTAGGTCAACATGAACTCGTAGAGCAAAATGGACGTCACCAGCAAATTCGGAGTACTTAGGTATGGTTAGCATGACACTGACTTTACTAGTCTACCCTATCTATGTTTCCTGGTAAAATACATTAGAAAATTCAATTGGAGGAAAATTCCATTTACAGTAAGGGTTAGGTCACCGTGAACTCGTAGAGCAAAATGGACATCACCAACAAATTCGGAGTACTTGGGTGTGGATAGGAGGGCACTGACTTTTCTACCCTGCCCTATCTATGTTTCCTGGGAAAATACATGGAAAATCCAATTGGAGGAAAATTCCACTTAATGTTATGCTTAGGTCACCATGAACCCGTAGATAAAATGGACATCGTCAACAAATTTGGAGCTTTTGGGTATGGTTAGGAGGACACTGACTTTTCTACCCTGCCCTATCTATGTTTCCTGGTAAAGTACAAGGAAAAACCAACTGGAGGAAAATTCCACTTAGTGTTAGTGTTAGATCACCATGAACCCATAAAGCAAAATGGACATTGCCAACAAATTTGGAGTTCTTGGGTATGGTTAGGAGGGCACTGACTTTTCTACCCTGCTCTATCTATGTTTCCTGGGAAAATACATGGGAAAATCTCATTGGAGGAAAATTGCACTTAGGGTTAAGGTTAAGTCACCGTGAACCCGTAGAGCAAAATGGACATTGCCAACAAATTTGGAGTTCTTGGTTATGGTTAGGATGACACTGACTTTCCTAGTCTGCCCTATCTATGTTTCCTGGTAAAATACATTAGAAAATCCAATTGGAAGAAAATTCCACTTAGGGTTAGGGTTACGTCTTCATAAACTGGTAGAGCAAAATGGACATCGGGAGCAAATTCAGACTTCTTCGGTATCGTTAGGAGTACACTGACTTTTCTACCCTGCCCTATCTATGTTTCCTGGTAAAGTACATGGAAAAACCAATTGAAGAAAAATTCAACTTAGTGTTAGTGTTAGATCACCATGAACCCGTAGAGCAAAATGGACATCACCAGCAAATTCGGAGTACTTGGGTAACGTTAGGAGGGCACTGAGTTTTCTAGGCTGGCCTATCTATATTTGTTGGATAAAAACATGGGAAAATCCCATTGGAGGAAAATTCCACTTAGAGCTAGGGTTAGGTCACCATGAACCCGTAGAGAAAAATGGACATCACCAGCAAATTCGGACTTCTTCGGTATGGTTAGGAGGACACTGACTTTTCTATCCTGCCCTATCTATGTTTCCTGGTAAAGTACATGGAAAATCCAATTGGAGGAAAATTCCACTTAGTGTTAGTGTTAGATCACCATGAACCTGTAAAGCAAAATGGACATTGCCAACAAATTTGGAGTTCTTGGTTATGGTTAGGATGACAGTGACTTTACTAGTCTGCCCTATCTATGTTTCCTGGTAAAATACATTAGAAAATCCAATTAGAGGATAATTCCACTTAGAGCTAGGGTTAGGTCACCATGAACCCGTAGAGAAAAATGGACATCACCAGCAAATTCGGATTACTTGGGTATGGTTAGGAGGGCACTGACTTTTCTACCCGGCCCTATCTATTTTTCCTGGGAAAATCTCATTGGAGGAAAATTCCACTTAGGGTTAGGGTTAAGTCACCGTGAACCCGTATAGCTAAATGGACATTGCCAACAAATTTGGAGTTCTTGGTTGTGGTTAGGGTGACACTGACTTTACGAGTCTGCCCTATCTATGGTTCCTGGTAAAATATATTAGAAAATCCAATTGGAGGAAAATTCCACTTAGAGTTAGGGTTACTTCACCATGAAGTCGTAGAGCAAAATGGACATCAGGAGCAAATTCGGACTGATTGGTTATGATTAGGAGGACACTGACTTTTCTACCCTGCCCTATCTATATTTCCTGGTAAAATACATGGAAAATCCAATTGGAGGAAAATTCCACTTAATGTTATGCTTAGGTCACCATGAACCCGGAGATAAAATGGACATCGTCAACAAATTTGGAGCTTTTGGGTATGGTTAGGAGGACACTGACTTTTCTACCCTGCCCTATCTATGTTTCCTGGTAAAGTACAAGGAAAAACCAACTGGAGGAAAATTCCACTTAGTGTTAGTGTTAGATCACCATGAACCCATAAAGCAAAATGGACATTGCCAACAAATTTGGAGTTCTTGGGTATGGTTAGGAGGGCACTGACTTTTCTACCCTGCTCTATCTATGTTTCCTGGGAAAATACATGGGAAAATCTCATTGGAGGAAAATTGCACTTAGGGTTAAGGTTAAGTCACCGTGAACCCGTAGAGCAAAATGGACATTGCCAACAAATTTGGAGTTCTTGGTTATGGTTAGGATGACACTGACTTTCCTAGTCTGCCCTATCTATGTTTCCTGGTAAAATACATTAGAAAATCCAATTGGAAGAAAATTCCACTTAGGGTTAGGGTTACGTCTTCATAAACTGGTAGAGCAAAATGGACATCGGGAGCAAATTCAGACTTCTTCGGTATCGTTAGGAGTACACTGACTTTTCTACCCTGCCCTATCTATGTTTCCTGGTAAAGTACATGGAAAAACCAATTGAAGAAAAATTCAACTTAGTGTTAGTGTTAGATCACCATGAACCCGTAGAGCAAAATGGACATCACCAGCAAATTCGGAGTACTTGGGTAACGTTAGGAGGGCACTGAGTTTTCTAGGCTGGCCTATCTATATTTGTTGGATAAAAACATGGGAAAATCCCATTGGAGGAAAATTCCACTTAGAGCTAGGGTTAGGTCACCATGAACCCGTAGAGAAAAATGGACATCACCAGCAAATTCGGACTTCTTCGGTATGGTTAGGAGGACACTGACTTTTCTATCCTGCCCTATCTATGTTTCCTGGTAAAGTACATGGAAAATCCAATTGGAGGAAAATTCCACTTAGTGTTAGTGTTAGATCACCATGAACCTGTAAAGCAAAATGGACATTGCCAACAAATTTGGAGTTCTTGGTTATGGTTAGGATGACAGTGACTTTACTAGTCTGCCCTATCTATGTTTCCTGGTAAAATACATTAGAAAATCCAATTAGAGGATAATTCCACTTAGAGCTAGGGTTAGGTCACCATGAACCCGTAGAGAAAAATGGACATCACCAGCAAATTCGGATTACTTGGGTATGGTTAGGAGGGCACTGACTTTTCTACCCGGCCCTATCTATTTTTCCTGGGAAAATCTCATTGGAGGAAAATTCCACTTAGGGTTAGTGTTAAGTCACCGTGAACCCGTATAGCTAAATGGACATTGCCAACAAATTTGGAGTTCTTGGTTGTGGTTAGGGTGACACTGACTTTACGAGTCTGCCCTATCTATGGTTCCTGGTCAAATATATGGGAAAATCCAATTGGAGGAAAATTCCACTTAGAGTTAGGGTTACTTCACCATGAAGTCGTAGAGCAAAATGGACATCAGGAGCAAATTCGGACTGATTGGTTATGATTAGGAGGACACTGACTTTTCTACCCTGCCCTATCTATATTTCCTGGTAAAATACATGGAAAATCCAATTGGAGGAAAATTCCACTTAATGTTATGCTTAGGTCACCATGAACCCGGAGATAAAATGGACATCGTCAACAAATTTGGAGCTTTTGGGTATGGTTAGGAGGACACTGACTTTTCTACCCTGCCCTATCTATGTTTCCTGGTAAAATACATGGAAAATCCAATTGGAGGAAAATTCCACTTAGTATTAGTGTTAGATCACCATGAACCTGTAAAGCAAAATGGACATCGCCCACAAATTTGGAGTTCTTGGGTATGGTTAGGAGGGCACTGACTTTTCTACCCTGCTCTATCTATGTTTCCTGGGAAAATACATGGGAAAATCTCATTGGAGGAAAATTGCACTTAGGGTTAAGGTTAAGTCACCGTGAACCCGTAGAGCAAAATGGACATTGCCAACAAATTTGGAGTTCTTGGTTATGGTTAGGATGACACTGACTTTCCTAGTCTGCCCTATCTATGTTTCCTGGTAAAATACATTAGAAAATCCAATTGGAAGAAAATTCCACTTAGGGTTAGGGTTACGTCTTCATAAACTGGTAGAGCAAAATGGACATCGGGAGCAAATTCAGACTTCTTCGGTATCGTTAGGAGTACACTGACTTTTCTACCCTGCCCTATCTATGTTTCCTGGTAAAGTACATGGAAAAACCAATTGAAGAAAAATTCAACTTAGTGTTAGTGTTAGATCACCATGAACCCGTAGAGCAAAATGGACATCACCAGCAAATTCGGAGTACTTGGGTAACGTTAGGAGGGCACTGAGTTTTCTAGGCTGGCCTATCTATATTTGTTGGATAAAAACATGGGAAAATCCCATTGGAGGAAAATTCCACTTAGAGCTAGGGTTAGGTCACCATGAACCCGTAGAGAAAAATGGACATCACCAGCAAATTCGGACTTCTTCGGTATGGGTAGGAGGACACTGACTTTTCTATCCTGCCCTATCTATGTTTCCTGGTAAAGTACATGGAAAATCCCAATTGAGGAAAATTCCCTTAGTGTTAGTGTAGACACCATGAACCTGAAAGCAAAATGGACATTGGCCAACAAAAATTTGGAGTTTTGTGAATGGTTAGATGGGGACAGTGACTGTACTTAGTATGCCTATCTATGTTTCTGTAAAATACATTAGAAAAAATCAAATTAAGAGGAAAATTCCACTTAGAGCTAGGGTTAGGTCACCATGAACCCGTAGAGAAAAATGGACATCACCAGCAAATTCGGATTACTTGGGTATGGTTAGGAGGGCACTGACTTTTCTACCCGGCCCTATCTATTTTTCCTGGGAAAATCTCATTGGAGGAAAATTCCACTTAGGGTTAGGGTTAAGTCACCGTGAACCCGTATAGCTAAATGGACAGTGCCAACAAATTTGGAGTTCTTGGTTGTGGTTAGGGTGACACTGACTTTACGAGTCTGCCCTATCTATGGTTCCTGGTAAAATATATTAGAAAATCCAATTGGAGGAAAATTCCACTTAGAGTTAGGGTTACTTCACCATGAAGTCGTAGAGCAAAATGGACATCAGGAGCAAATTCGGACTGATTGGTTATGATTAGGAGGAGACTGACTTTTCTACCCTGCCCTATCTATATTTCCTGGTAAAATACATGGAAAATCCAATTGGAGGAAAATTCCACTTAATGTTATGCTTAGGTCACCATGAACCCGTAGATAAAATGGACATCGTCAACAAATTTGGAGCTTTTGGGTATGGTTAGGAGGACACTGACTTTTCTACCCTGCCCTATCTATGTTTCCTGGTAAAGTACAAGGAAAAACCAACTGGAGGAAAATTCCACTTAGTGTTAGTGTTAGATCACCATGAACCCATAAAGCAAAATGGACATTGCCAACAAATTTGGAGTTCTTGGGTCTGGTTAGGAGGGCACTGACTTTTCTACCCTGCTCTATCTATGTTTCTGCGGAAATACATGGGAAAAAATCTACATGGAGGAAAATTGCACTTAGGGTGACGGTTTAAGTCACCGCGAACCCGTTAGTAGAGAAAGACCTTCGCAACAAATTTGGATTTCTTGGTTATGGTTTTCGGATGACACGATTTCCTAGTCTGCCACTGTCTATGTTTCCTGGTAAAAATACATTAGAAAATCAATTGGAAGAAAATTCCCACTTAGGGTTAGGGTTACGTTCTTCATAAACTGGTAGAGCAATAAGGGACATCGGCGAGAAGCAAATTCAGGAATTCGTCGGTATCCTTAGGAGTTACACTGACTTTCTTACACGGCCCTATCATGTTTCCTGGTAAAGTACATGGAAAAACCAATTGAAGAAAAATTCAACTTAGTGTTAGTGTTAGATCACCATGAACCCGTAGAGCAAAATGGACATCACCAGCAAATTCGGAGTACTTGGGTAACGTTAGGAGGGCACTGAGTTTTCTAGGCTGGCCTATCTATATTTGTTGGATAAAAACATGGGAAAATCCCATTGGAGGAAAATTCCACTTAGAGCTAGGGTTAGGTCACCATGAACCCGTAGAGAAAAATGGACATCACCAGCAAATTCGGACTTCTTCGGTATGGTTAGGAGGACACTGACTTTTCTATCCTGCCCTATCTATGTTTCCTGGTAAAGTAAATGGAAAATCCAA